>NC_086317.1:80155715-80160715 GCF_036172605.1 Pelobates fuscus | reverse complement strand
GCAAGGAGGCAAAGCTTATACTGGATGCTCGTCGAATGACTGCAAAGTGGTCGGGTAAAAACGCCCCCGTTCTCACACCTTAACAACCTCAGGAGATTTTTTCAACATCCAATACGGAGCTCGTTTAACTAACAAGTGCTCTAAAGAGCATGGACATAATCCTATGGCTTTCTAAGCTGGCCCAAAACAGAATTTTTTTTCCATTAGCCCAAGTTCTGTCAAGGTGTGGAATATTTTACATGTACAAATTTTACCAGGTGCTCATTCTCCTAAGTGAAAAGTACATTCAAGCTGTGAAATTTCCTCACCAGAAAGGCATATCCCTGACAGAGCCCTTTATGTTCCCAGCAGCACCAACACATGATCAGCTAATTAGCATATGCAAATTTCAAGACATATGTCTTTGGAGGAAAAGAACGCTTTCCACAATAATGCCGTGGGAATTGTCCAAGATGCGTCATCCTTCCAATCTAGATTTGTGAAGAAGCTATGCTTCCTGTACTCTTACTGTTGCATGTGTGGTGAAGGTTTGTCAGGATCGGGTCAGGGATCCAACACGCAGAGTACAAAGAGTAGCTGATACGTATACCGGTCCTTAGAATGGCCGGACTAACGTAGAACTACAATAGAATGGTCAGAGACAAGCCGAGGTCGAGGATAACAGAGGACAGGTAAGCGAGAGACAAGCCGGGTCAAGGATAACAGAAAGGCAGGAGAGTAAACAACAAGCCGGGTCAGAACCAAAAGACAAGTGAATCATAAAACACTGTGTGACTAGGCGGACTAGAACCACGACAGGGCAATGAATGAATGAGAGAACCACCGTTAAGTATCCTGGCTAGGGAGAGGGGACACGCCTCCGGCGAGTCCTGATTCGTCTCCCGAGATTTGAGTGGCAGGATGTTTCGGGTTAGCGTCATGACGTCTACCTCCGGTCCTTCTGTTATAAAAGGAAGTGACTCCCTCGCGGCCGGCGTTAGCAAGACCGAGTGAACCGCGGGAGACCGAGGAGACATGGCGTCCGGACGGATAACCTTCTAAGTCTCTACCTCTCTCAAAGGTAGAGACTCCAGGTACCCTGACAGTACCCCCCCCCTCAGATACGCCCACCGGGCGGAAGGAGCCGGGGCGAGATGGAAAGCGGGAGTGAAATGCCCTGCGAAGACGAGGAGCATGAACATCCTCTTGTGGTACCCAACTCCTCTCCTCAGGACCATATCCCCTCCAGTCAACTAAATATTGTACTCGTCCCCGGGAGACACGAGAATCAATAATGGAGTTAACCTCATACTCCTCCTGACCCTCCACCTGAACAGGGCGCGGAGGGGCGATTGTGGAGGAGAATCTGTTACAGATTAGAGGTTTCAACAATGACACGTGAAAGGAGTTCGGGATGCGTAAAGTAGCTGGAAGAGCTAGACGATATGCCACTGGGTTAATTCGAGTCAAGATCCTGTAGGGACCAATATAACGAGGAGCGAATTTCATGGAAGGAACTTTAAGACGAATATTCCTAGTGCTCAACCACACTCTATCGCCCGGAACAAAATTCGGAGCCGCCCTTCTACGTTTGTCAGCATGTTTCTTTACCAGTACAGAATTGTGTAGAAGAATCTGTCGAGTCTGATCCCACAACTTCCTCAAATTGGCCACATGGACATCAACCGACGGCACTCCTTGGGAAGGAGAAACCGGGGGAAGAATGGATGGATGAAAGCCATAGTTCATGAAGAAGGGACTTGAATGCGTGGAGTCACAAACAAGATTGTTGTGCGCAAACTCTGCCCAAGGAATCAAACCGACCCAATCGTCCTGGTGTTCGGAAACAAAACAACGTAAGTATTGCTCAATCTTCTGGTTAGTTCGTTCAGCAGCTCCGTTAGACTGAGGATGATAGGCGGACGAAAAATTCAATTTGATGCCTAATTGAGAACAGAACGACCTCCAAAAACGTGAAACAAATTGGGAGCCTCTATCAGAAGTGATCTCCGAAGGAATCCCATGCAAACGAAAAATCTCTTTAGCAAAGACCTCCGCCAATTCAGGAGAAGTCGGGAGTTTAGGCAAAGGTACGAAATGTGCCATCTTGGTAAACCTATCGACTACGGTGAGGATAACAGTGTGCTTTTTAGAAACCGGCAGATCCACAATAAAGTCCATTGCCACACAGGACCAAGGTTTGTCAGGAATTTCCAGCGGTTGTAGAAGACCACAAGGAAGCGTATGCGGTAGTTTGGTTTTGGTACAGACCACACAAACCCCGATAAAATCCTTAATATCCTTCCGTAACGACGGCCACCAGAAATCCTTGGAGATCAAAGAATACGTCTTGCGGACACCCGGATGACCAGCCACCTTACTCTCGTGAAGACACTGTAAGAGCTCCAATTGAAGTTCAGGGGGAACGAAAAGTCTGGAAGCCGGAGTCAGTCTAGGTGCCAGATGCTGCAAGTTCCTTATCTGATCAAGTAGCGGGGAATGAACTTTGAGAGTAGTGTTGGCGATAATGTTACACTTGGGTACTATAGAGGACAAAACCGGCTCAGATACGGCAGCAGGTTCATATTGGCGAGATAAGGCGTCGGCTTTAGAATTCTTAGAACCTGGCCTATATGTGAGCACGTAGTTGAAGTGAGTGAGAAATATGGACCAACGAACCTGTCTAGATGATAGTCGTTTAGCCTCCCCAATATAGGATAAGTTTTTATGATCTGTCAAAATAGTAACAGGATGCAAAGTACCCTCCAATAAATGTCTCCACTCCTTCAAGGCCATTATAACCGCTAGTAGTTCCCTGTCACCAATGTCATATCTGCTTTCAGTACCGGACAATTTTTTGGAAAAGTATCCACAAGGATGTAATGGTTTATCTACACCCAACCTTTGGGACAGAACCGCACCTATACCTGTCTCAGAAGCGTCTACTTCGAGTAGGAAAGGTAGAGTAGTATCAGGGTGAACTAAAATTGGTGCGGAAGCAAACAGCTCTTTGAGTGTCTCAAAAGCCCGAAGAGCTTCAGTAGACCAATTCTTAGTCTCAGCCCCTTGTTTGGTCATGTTGGTGATGGGAGCAATGATAGAGGAGTATCCCTTAATGAAACGTCTGTAGTAATTAGAGAAACCAATGAATCTCTGGATAGCCTTGAGACCCTGAGGTAAAGGCCACTCTAATATGGATTGGAGCTTCTCCGGATCCATTTCAAACCCTTCCCCAGAAATCACATAACCAAGAAACGTAGTTTGGGATTGGTCAAAGCTGCATTTCTCTAGTTTGCAGTACAAGCCATGCTGAAGAAGTTTGTGTAAAACCCTCCTGACTTGTCTGTGGTGAGTCTCAATATCCCTGGAATGTATAAGAATATCATCAAGGTATACAATTACACAGTCATCTTGAAACTCCCTAAGAACCTCATTAATAAGGTCCTGAAATACTGCCGGAGCATTGCAGAGACCAAAAGGCATTACAGTATACTCATAGTGCCCATATCGAGTATTGAATGCAGTTTTCCACTCGTCACCGTCGTGGATTCTCACCAAATTATAAGCACCTCTAAGGTCTAACTTGGTGAAAATTTTAGAACTTTTTAATCGGTCAAAAAGCTCGGTGATCAAGGGAATCGGATAAACATTTCTGATGGTTATCTTGTTAAGACCTCGGTAGTCAATGCAAGGTCTTAAAGAACCATCCCTCTTTTTAACAAAAAAGAATCCAGCCCCAGCAGGAGAGGAGGATCTTCTAATGAACCCCTTGTCTAGGTTTTCACGAATATACTCTTCTAGAACTAAGTTTTCATTCGTGGACAAAGGGTATACATGACCCCTGGGGGGCATGGTACCAGAAAGTAAATTAATTTTGCAATCAAAAGGCCTATGTGGTGGTAAGGTATCAGCCTTTCTTTTGTCAAATACTGCCTTTAAATCTTGATACAAGGACGGTATCTGTACTTTGGTAGAGTCAGTGGCGTCATTAATTGAGTTGACACTACAAAGCGGTGACACTTTCTTTAAACAATTCTCTTGACAATTCTGGCCCCATGAAACTATTTCCCCTGATCTCCAATCTATAACGGGGTTATGTTTCTTAAGCCAGGAGTATCCCAGGACTATGGGAACAGAAGGGGATGAAATGAGTAGTAGGGATATTTCCTCCTTGTGTAGAATACCAGTAGTTAAGTAAAGAGGTGTGGTCTCCCGGGAAATCACAGGCTCAACTAAAGGTCTACCATCAATGGCTTCAACAGCCAAGGGTGTCTTCCTTAACTGGGATGGGATAGTGTGTTTGGTGAGAAAGTTTTGGTCGATAAAACTCTCAGCAGCGCCGGAGTCTATCAATGCCATAGTTTCTAAAGTTCCCTTCTCCCAAGTTAAAGAGATCGGTAATAGGAGTCTATGTTCTTTGTAGTTATGAGTAGAGGACAAAATCGAAACACCCAAGGTCTGTCCTCTAGAGAAACTTAGGTGCGAGCGTTTCCCGGACGGCTGGGACAGCTCAAACGTACATGACCTCTGAACCCACAATACATACACAGTCCCTCTCTTCTCCTGTACTGTCTTTCCTCCTCTGAGAGACGAGTAAGGCCTAACTGCATAGGCTCTGAAACCTGTGGATCTTTGGTTTCAGAAACTTGAAATGATGGTACTAGTCTAGAGAAAGATTTAGCGGTTCTATCTCGAGTATTCTGTCTCTCCCTTAGACGTTCGTCAATACGAGAGATAAAGGAAATTAAGTCCTCCAGATTCTCGGGAAGTTCTCTTGTCGCTACCTCATCAAGTATTACATCAGATAATCCATTTAAGAATACGTCTATATAGGCCTGTTCATTCCATTTTACCTCTGCCGCCAAAGACCTGAACTCTAGTGCATAATCCACAAGTGTTTGGTTGTCTTGTCTAAGGCGCAACAGTAATTTGGCTGCATTGGCCTTCCTGCCAGGAGGGTCAAAAGTTCTTTTAAAAGCAGCTACAAAGGAATTATAGTTATAGACTAATGGATTATCATT
>NC_086317.1:80140715-80145715 GCF_036172605.1 Pelobates fuscus | reverse complement strand
TTGTACCCTGCGTGTTGGATCCCTGTCCCGATCCTGACATTACGACAGGGCCAATGGATCCTGCAGGTACAAACAGTCAGCTTGGTTCTTCGGATCCCAGGTTTGACGCCATGGAGCATAGGATGGATCAGATGGCTTTGGCACTACAGGCACTTTTGTCTCGTGCTAGTAATCCACCTGAGGAGACACGTACTCCTTCTATTTCTCCTGCAGTCTCAGGTCTAGAGGTAGCCACTGTAGGTGCTTCTTCCCGTATTACCCCACCAGTACGTTATGGCGGGTCACCGGAGAAGTGTCGTGGCTTTCTGAACCAGATTAGCATCCATTTCGAATTACAACCCCGCTCTTATCCTACAGATAGAGCGAAGGTTGGATTTGTTATTACTTTACTCATTGAGAAAGCTCTGAGATGGGCCAATCCTTTATGGGAGAATGATAATCCACTAGTCTATAATTATAATGCCTTTGTAGCTGCGTTTAGAAGAACTTTTGACCCTCCTGGTAGAAAGGTCAATGCAGCTAGATTACTGTTGCGCCTTAGACAGGACAATCGAACACTTGTGGATTATGCACTAGAGTTCAGGTCCTTGGCGGCAGAAGTTAAGTGGAACGAACAGGCTTATATAGATGTGTTTCTGAATGGGTTATCAGATGTAATTCTTGACGAGGTCGCTACTAGAGAACTCCCTGAAAATTTGGAGGATTTAATTTCTTTTATATCTCGTATTGATGAACGCCTAAGAGAGAGGCAGAACACTCGAGATAGGACCCGTAGACCCTCCTTTAAACTAGCGCCTACCTTTCAAAATTCTGAGTTCGAGGACTTACGTATTTCTGAACCTATGCAGATAGGCAGTACTCATCTCACAGAGAGGGAGAGACAGTACAGGAGAAGGGAGGGTTTATGTATGTATTGTGGAGTCAGAGGTCATTTACGCCTAAATTGTCCTAATCGTTCGGGAAACGCTCGCACCTAAGTTTCTCTAGAGGACAGGCCTTGGGTGTTTCTACTTTGTCCTCTATTCACAACTACAAAGAGCTCAGACTTCTGTTACCCGTTTCTTTAAAGTGGGAAAAGGGAGTAGTTAAGACTATGGCACTAATCGATTCTGGAGCTGCTGAGAGCTTTATAGATCAGGGTTTTGCTGCCAAGCATGTTATTCCATCCCAGTTAAAAGAGACACCACTGGCTGTTGAGGCCATCGATGGTAGACCGTTACTTGAGCCTGTTATTTTCCATGAGACCATACCGATTAACTTAACTGTTGGCATCCTACATAGAGAGGACATATCCTTACTGCTCATTTCTTCTCCGTCTATTCCCATAGTCCTGGGATACTCCTGGTTGAGGAGACATAACCCTATTATTAATTGGGAGTCAGGGGAGATAGTTTCGTGGGGACAGAATTGTCAAGAAAAATGCTTGCGGAAGGTCTCACCTCTCGGCTTAACCAACACATCGGCTAACTCTGACAATCCTACAGAGACACAAATTCCGCCTCAGTATCTAGATTTAAAGGCTGTATTTGACAAAAAGAAAGCCGATACCTTACCCCCACACAGGTCCTTTGATTGCAAAATTAACCTACTCCCTGGTACCATGCCGCCCAGAGGTCATGTATACCCGTTATCTACGAAAGAGAACTCAGTTCTAGAGGAGTATATTCACGAAAATTTAGACAAGGGATTCATTAGGAGGTCCTCCTCCCCTGCCGGGGCTGGATTTTTTTTTGTTAAAAAGAAGGATGGTTCTTTGAGACCTTGTATTGATTATCGAGGCCTAAATAAGATAACCATTAAAAATGCCTACCCGATTCCCTTGATCACCGAACTCTTCGATCGTTTGAAGGGCTCTACAATTTTCACCAAGTTAGACCTCAGAGGGGCATATAACTTGGTGAGAATCCAGCAGGGACATGAGTGGATGACGGCATTCAATACTCGATATGGCCACTATGAATATACTGTTATGCCTTTTGGGTTATGCAATACACCAGCTGTATTCCAGGATCTGATAAATGAGGTTCTTAGGGAATTTCAGCAAGATTGCGTCATTGTATACCTAGATGATATACTCATTCATTCTAGTGAGATTGAGACTCATCACAAGCAAGTCAGGAGGGTTTTGCACAAGCTTCTCCAGCATGGCTTGTACTGCAAGTTGGAGAAATGTAGCTTTGATCAAACCCAGGTAACCTTTCTCGGCTATGTGATCTCTGGGGAGGGATTTAAGATGGATCCGGATAAGCTCCAATCCATTCTAGAGTGGCCTTTACCCAAAGGTCTTAAAGCCGTACAGAGATTTATTGGTTTTTCTAATTATTATAGGCGCTTTATTAAGGGCTATTCTTCCATTATCGCACCTATCACTAATATGACCAAACAGGGGGCTGATACTAAGAATTGGACTACTGAAGCTCTTCTTGCGTTCAAAACTCTCAAGGAGCTTTTCGCTTCCGCTCCAATTTTAGTTCACCCCGACACTTCCCTGCCTTTTCTACTTGAGGTAGACGCATCAGAGACTGGTTTAGGTGCTGTCCTATCTCAAAGGTTGGGTGTTGATAAACCATTACATCCATGTGGATTTTTCTCTAAAAAATTGACCGGTACTGAAAGCAGATATGACATTGGTGACAGAGAATTACTAGCGGTTATCAAGGCTTTGAAAGAGTGGAGACATTTATTGGAAGGTACATTACATCCTGTTACCATTATAACAGACCACAAAAATTTGTCTTATATCGGAGAGGCCAAGCGTTTGTCCTCCAGGCAGGCTCGTTGGTCGTTGTTTCTTACCCATTTCAATTACGTTCTGACTTACAGACCTCGGTCAAAGAATTCTAAAGCCGATGCGCTATCTCGCCAATATGAGCCTTCTGCTTCAGTTGAACCACTTTTGTCCTCCATTGTACCCAAATGCAATATTATTGCTAATACCAGTCTCAAAATTCATTCTCCGCTACTTGACCAGATCTTGAAGTCACAACATCTAGCTCCCGGAAACACTCCTGAGGGAAGAAACTTTGTTCCTCCTGAACTCCAACTGGAGCTCTTACAATGTTTCCACGAAAGTAAAGTAGCTGGTCATCCTGGTATTCGCAAGACATACTCTCTGATATCCAAGGATTTCTGGTGGCCTTCACTACGAAAAGATATTGAGGAGTTCGTCGCAGCTTGTGAGACTTGTGCCAAGACTAAACAACCTCATGCATCTCCATCTGGTCTGTTACACCCCTTGGACATTCCTGAGAAACCTTGGTCCTGTTTGTCCATAGACTTTATCGTTGATTTGCCTGCTTCCAAGAGACAGACTGTTATTCTCACGGTGGTGGATAGATTTACTAAGATGGCCCATTTCGTGCCATTACCTAAACTCCCGACTTCTCCTGAATTGACGGAGATTTTTGCGAGAGAGGTTTTTCGCCTACATGGGGTTCCTTTGGAGATTGTTTCTGATAGAGGTTCTCAATTTGTCTCACGTTTCTGGAGATCCTTTTGTTCTCAAATGGGTATCAAATTGAACTTCTCCTCTGCCTATCACCCTCAGTCTAACGGAGCTGCTGAACGTACCAATCAAAAGATCGAACAGTATCTACGTTGCTTTGTTTCCGAACACCAGGACGATTGGGTCGGTCTGATTCCTTGGGCGGAGTTCGCACACAATAACCTTGTTTGTGATTCAACTCGCTCTAGCCCTTTCTTCATGAACTATGGCTTTCATCCTTCAATTTTTCCTTCGGTTTCCTCTTCTCAGGGGATACCGTCGGTTGATGATCATGTCGCCAACCTGAAGAAATTATGGGATCAGACTCGGCAAATTCTGTTACATAATTCCTCGTTGTTCAAGAAACACGCTGACAAGCATAGAAGAGCGGCTCCGGTCTTTGTTCCTGGGGATAGGGTGTGGCTGAGCACTAAGAATATTCGCCTAAAAGTTCCATCTATGAAATTTGCTCCTCGCTACATAGGTCCTTACAGGGTTCTCACTCGTATCAACCCGGTTGCGTATCGCCTTGCTCTGCCGCCTGCCTTACGCATTCCTAACTCTTTTCATGTCTCCTTGTTGAAACCTCTCATTTGCAACAAATTCTCCTCTAAGGTTTCCTCACCTCGTCCTGTTCAGGTGGAGGGTCGGGAGGAGTACGAGGTCAGCTCCATCATTGATTCCAGAATTTCAAGGGGAAAATTGCAATATCTGGTCAACTGGAGGGGATATGGTCCTGAGGAGAGGAGTTGGGTACCTCAGGAGGATGTTCATGCTTCTCGCCTTCGCAGAGCATTTCACCTCCGCTTCCCATCTCGTCCCGGTTCCTTCCGCCCGGTGGGCGTATCTGAGAGGGGGGGTACTGTCAGGGTACCTGAGGCCTCTACCTCTAAAAGAGGTAGAGACTTAGTAGTTTATCCCTCCAAACGAGCTGTTTCCTTCGTTCCTCGCGGTTCATCCAGTCACTTAAACACCGACCGCGAGGAATCCACGTCCTTTTCTAGCGGGACGCTCAATACGTGACGTCATGACGCTATCACGAGCGACCTGTCACTCAAGTGTCCGATATCCAATCGGTACTTGTCAGAGGCATATCTACCATCCGGAGCCAGGGTATTTAAGCTTACTTCTCACTTCAGCTCATTGCCCTGTCGTGGTTCTAGCTTGTCTAGTCACTCAGTGCTCTGGTATTCTAGTTTGCTCTATTGGTTTTGACTCGGCTTGTTGTACTACCCTGCTTCTCTGTTATCCCTTGACCCGGCTTGTCTCTCGCTTATCTGTCTTCTCGTTCCCTCGACCTCGGCTTGTCTCTGACTATTCTCTATTACTCTCGGTACGTTAGTCCGGCCATTCTAAGGCCCGGTATACGTACCTTTCCTCTCTTTGTACCCTGCGTGTTGGATCCCTGTCCCGATCCTGACAGATTTGGCATGGCATGTCCGAGCTCTGCCCGGAGATAGTTGTACCGATGAATGGAAAAGATAGCAAGGAGGCGGCGAAGCTTATCCTGGATGCT
>NC_086317.1:80125715-80130715 GCF_036172605.1 Pelobates fuscus | reverse complement strand
GTTCATCCAGTCACTTAAACACCGACCGCGAGGAATCCACGTCCTTTTCTAGCGGGACGCTCAATACGTGACGTCATGACGCTATCACGAGCGACCTGTCACTCAAGTGTCCGATATCCAATCGGTACTTGTCAGAGGCGTATCTACCATCCGGAGCCAGGGTATTTAAGCTTACTTCTCACTTCAGCTCATTGCCCTGTCGTGGTTCTAGCTTGTCTAGTCACTCAGTGCTCTGGTATTCTAGTTTGCTCTATTGGTTTTGACTCGGCTTGTTGTACTACCCTGCTTCTCTGTTATCCCTTGACCCGGCTTGTCTCTCGCTTATCTGTCTTCTCGTTCCCTCGACCTCGGCTTGTCTCTGACTATTCTCTATTACTCTCGGTACGTTAGTCCGGCCATTCTAAGGCCCGGTATACGTACCTTTCCTCTCTTTGTACCCTGCGTGTTGGATCCCTGTCCCGATCCTGACATTACGACAGGGCCAATGGATCCTGCAGGTACAAACAGTCAGCTTGGTTCTTCGGATCCCAGGTTTGACGCCATGGAGCATAGGATGGATCAGATGGCTTTGGCACTACAGGCACTTTTGTCTCGTGCTAGTAATCCACCTGAGGAGACACGTACTCCTTCTATTTCTCCTGCAGTCTCAGGTCTAGAGGTAGCCACTGTAGGTGCTTCTTCCCGTATTACCCCACCAGTACGTTATGGCGGGTCACCGGAGAAGTGTCGTGGCTTTCTGAACCAGATTAGCATCCATTTCGAATTACAACCCCGCTCTTATCCTACAGATAGAGCGAAGGTTGGATTTGTTATTACTTTACTCATTGAGAAAGCTCTGAGATGGGCCAATCCTTTATGGGAGAATGATAATCCACTAGTCTATAATTATAATGCCTTTGTAGCTGCGTTTAGAAGAACTTTTGACCCTCCTGGTAGAAAGGTCAATGCAGCTAGATTACTGTTGCGCCTTAGACAGGACAATCGAACACTTGTGGATTATGCACTAGAGTTCAGGTCCTTGGCGGCAGAAGTTAAGTGGAACGAACAGGCTTATATAGATGTGTTTCTGAATGGGTTATCAGATGTAATTCTTGACGAGGTCGCTACTAGAGAACTCCCTGAAAATTTGGAGGATTTAATTTCTTTTATATCTCGTATTGATGAACGCCTAAGAGAGAGGCAGAACACTCGAGATAGGACCCGTAGACCCTCCTTTAAACTAGCGCCTACCTTTCAAAATTCTGAGTTCGAGGACTTACGTATTTCTGAACCTATGCAGATAGGCAGTACTCATCTCACAGAGAGGGAGAGACAGTACAGGAGAAGGGAGGGTTTATGTATGTATTTTGGAGTCAGAGGTCATTTACGCCTAAATTGTCCTAATCGTTCGGGAAACGCTCGCACCTAAGTTTCTCTAGAGGACAGGCCTTGGGTGTTTCTACTTTGTCCTCTATTCACAACTACAAAGAGCTCAGACTTCTGTTACCCGTTTCTTTAAAGTGGGAAAAGGGAGTAGTTAAGACTATGGCACTAATCGATTCTGGAGCTGCTGAGAGCTTTATAGATCAGGGTTTTGCTGCCAAGCATGTTATTCCATCCCAGTTAAAAGAGACACCACTGGCTGTTGAGGCCATCGATGGTAGACCGTTACTTGAGCCTGTTATTTTCCATGAGACCATACCGATTAACTTAACTGTTGGCATCCTACATAGAGAGGACATATCCTTACTGCTCATTTCTTCTCCGTCTATTCCCATAGTCCTGGGATACTCCTGGTTGAGGAGACATAACCCTATTATTAATTGGGAGTCAGGGGAGATAGTTTCGTGGGGACAGAATTGTCAAGAAAAATGCTTGCGGAAGGTCTCACCTCTCGGCTTAACCAACACATCGGCTAACTCTGACAATCCTACAGAGACACAAATTCCGCCTCAGTATCTAGATTTAAAGGCTGTATTTGACAAAAAGAAAGCCGATACCTTACCCCCACACAGGTCCTTTGATTGCAAAATTAACCTACTCCCTGGTACCATGCCGCCCAGAGGTCATGTATACCCGTTATCTATGAAAGAGAACTCAGTTCTAGAGGAGTATATTCACGAAAATTTAGACAAGGGATTCATTAGGAGGTCCTCCTCCCCTGCCGGGGCTGGATTTTTTTTGTTAAAAAGAAGGATGGTTCTTTGAGACCTTGTATTGATTATCGAGGCCTAAATAAGATAACCATTAAAAATGCCTACCCGATTCCCTTGATCACCGAACTCTTCGATCGTTTGAAGGGCTCTACAATTTTCACCAAGTTAGACCTCAGAGGGGCATATAACTTGGTGAGAATCCAGCAGGGACATGAGTGGATGACGGCATTCAATACTCGATATGGCCACTATGAATATACTGTTATGCCTTTTGGGTTATGCAATACACCAGCTGTATTCCAGGATCTGATAAATGAGGTTCTTAGGGAATTTCAGCAAGATTGCGTCATTGTATACCTAGATGATATACTCATTCATTCTAGTGAGATTGAGACTCATCACAAGCAAGTCAGGAGGGTTTTGCACAAGCTTCTCCAGCATGGCTTGTACTGCAAGTTGGAGAAATGTAGCTTTGATCAAACCCAGGTAACCTTTCTCGGCTATGTGATCTCTGGGGAGGGATTTAAGATGGATCCGGATAAGCTCCAATCCATTCTAGAGTGGCCTTTACCCAAAGGTCTTAAAGCCGTACAGAGATTTATTGGTTTTTCTAATTATTATAGGCGCTTTATTAAGGGCTATTCTTCCATTATCGCACCTATCACTAATATGACCAAACAGGGGGCTGATACTAAGAATTGGACTACTGAAGCTCTTCTTGCGTTCAAAACTCTCAAGGAGCTTTTCGCTTCCGCTCCAATTTTAGTTCACCCCGACACTTCCCTGCCTTTTCTACTTGAGGTAGACGCATCAGAGACTGGTTTAGGTGCTGTCCTATCTCAAAGGTTGGGTGTTGATAAACCATTACATCCATGTGGATTTTTCTCTAAAAAATTGACCGGTACTGAAAGCAGATATGACATTGGTGACAGAGAATTACTAGCGGTTATCAAGGCTTTGAAAGAGTGGAGACATTTATTGGAAGGTACATTACATCCTGTTACCATTATAACAGACCACAAAAATTTGTCTTATATCGGAGAGGCCAAGCGTTTGTCCTCCAGGCAGGCTCGTTGGTCGTTGTTTCTTACCCATTTCAATTACGTTCTGACTTACAGACCTGGGTCAAAGAATTCTAAAGCCGATGCGCTATCTCGCCAATATGAGCCTTCTGCTTCAGTTGAACCACTTTTGTCCTCCATTGTACCCAAATGCAATATTATTGCTAATACCAGTCTCAAAATTCATTCTCCGCTACTTGACCAGATCTTGAAGTCACAACATCTAGCTCCCGGAAACACTCCTGAGGGAAGAAACTTTGTTCCTCCTGAACTCCAACTGGAGCTCTTACAATGTTTCCACGAAAGTAAAGTAGCTGGTCATCCTGGTATTCGCAAGACATACTCTCTGATATCCAAGGATTTCTGGTGGCCTTCACTACGAAAAGATATTGAGGAGTTCGTCGCAGCTTGTGAGACTTGTGCCAAGACTAAACAACCTCATGCATCTCCATCTGGTCTGTTACACCCCTTGGACATTCCTGAGAAACCTTGGTCCTGTTTGTCCATAGACTTTATCGTTGATTTGCCTGCTTCCAAGAGACAGACTGTTATTCTCACGGTGGTGGATAGATTTACTAAGATGGCCCATTTCGTGCCATTACCTAAACTCCCGACTTCTCCTGAATTGACGGAGATTTTTGCGAGAGAGGTTTTTCGCCTACATGGGGTTCCTTTGGAGATTGTTTCTGATAGAGGTTCTCAATTTGTCTCACGTTTCTGGAGATCCTTTTGTTCTCAAATGGGTATCAAATTGAACTTCTCCTCTGCCTATCACCCTCAGTCTAACGGAGCTGCTGAACGTACCAATCAAAAGATCGAACAGTATCTACGTTGCTTTGTTTCCGAACACCAGGACGATTGGGTCGGTCTGATTCCTTGGGCGGAGTTCGCACACAATAACCTTGTTTGTGATTCAACTCGCTCTAGCCCTTTCTTCATGAACTATGGCTTTCATCCTTCAATTTTTCCTTCGGTTTCCTCTTCTCAGGGGATACCGTCGGTTGATGATCATGTCGCCAACCTGAAGAAATTATGGGATCAGACTCGGCAAATTCTGTTACATAATTCCTCGTTGTTCAAGAAACACGCTGACAAGCATAGAAGAGCGGCTCCGGTCTTTGTTCCTGGGGATAGGGTGTGGCTGAGCACTAAGAATATTCGCCTAAAAGTTCCATCTATGAAATTTGCTCCTCGCTACATAGGTCCTTACAGGGTTCTCACTCGTATCAACCCGGTTGCGTATCGCCTTGCTCTGCCGCCTGCCTTACGCATTCCTAACTCTTTTCATGTCTCCTTGTTGAAACCTCTCATTTGCAACAAATTCTCCTCTAAGGTTTCCTCACCTCGTCCTGTTCAGGTGGAGGGTCGGGAGGAGTACGAGGTCAGCTCCATCATTGATTCCAGAATTTCAAGGGGAAAATTGCAATATCTGGTCAACTGGAGGGGATATGGTCCTGAGGAGAGGAGTTGGGTACCTCAGGAGGATGTTCATGCTTCTCGCCTTCGCAGAGCATTTCACCTCCGCTTCCCATCTCGTCCCGGTTCCTTCCGCCCGGTGGGCGTATCTGAGAGGGGGGGTACTGTCAGGGTACCTGAGGCCTCTACCTCTAAAAGAGGTAGAGACTTAGTAGTTTATCCCTCCAAACGAGCTGTTTCCTTCGTTCCTCGCGGTTCATCCAGTCACTTAAACACCGACCGCGAGGAATCCACGTCCTTTTCTAGCGGGACGCTCAATACGTGACGTCATGACGCTATCACGAGCGACCTGTCACTCAAGTGTCCGATATCCAATCGGTACTTGTCA